>NC_133338.1:7481400-7483900 GCF_030506205.2 Paramisgurnus dabryanus | reverse complement strand
TTTAACATGTCCTTATTACCCTGATTTATCTCTTTTTCTAAATTCTCTCTTATTTCCTGTCCATTGTATTTCTTACATTTCTCAATTAATCTGCACAATTTTATTGTATGAATTTTAACTAAATATTTTACATTTTCCCACCACAATCTTTTATCTTCCATATACATTGCATTTCCTTTTTCTTTTTCAATTAGCGTCTTTATATCTAAAACATACCCTTCACTTTTTAAAACCTCAGCATTTAAAACCCACACGCCTGGACCTCTCTTTAACGTACTCCAGTCAATCTGCATATATAACGGCTTGTGATCACTTAAACTTGTTTCATCGTATCTCACATTATCAATAAAAACCTCTAAATTCCTCTTACACAAAATAAAATCGATTCTTGTTTGACACATGAAATTCCCCACCCTTTGTCTTATTGAGTATTGCCTTCTTTCATTCCTTTCTCTCCAAACATCCACCAAGTTATTGCTTTCCATTATTGATTTTAACTCTCTCCTTCCCATATCATTTCTAAAAACCATTCCATCTGCCATATCTAATTTACTTAACAGAGTATTAAAATCCCCCATTAACAAGACATTCTGTTGGTTAGTTAAAAGTGACCTTAAATCATTAAAATAATCTCTCTTTTCCTCCGTAGGTGCATGTACATTTATCACCACCAGTTTTTTGCCTTCATATTCCATTTCTACTGCTAAACATTTCCCAATATCATCTTTATAGATGACCTTGCATACAGTTTTCACATTTTCTCTTATTAAAAAAGCAACTCCTCTGCCAAACCTTGTATCATCATTATTGTATAAAATCTCACCGTTCCATCTTTTCCTTATTTCACATATGTGCTTTTCTTTCCAATTTGTTTCTTGCAATACAATCACGTCTTCATTCTTGAACATTTCTTTCACTTTTTCAAATTTGTTAAAGTCCGAGAGTCCTCTGGCATTAAAAGTTACCAAACTTAAAACCATAAAAAAGAAATAAATAAAAACACTCATTGAGTCCATTTCTTTAGCTCATACCATCCAAGTCTTTTAGCAGTACATATTTATCTTTTAGTAAGTCTTTGTTAGTTGTTTTTTCCTTATTCCTTCCAAACATGGCTTTACCTTAATTTTTCGGCGTCTTCTCTCCACTTTCGGTCTTCCTTCAGCCATTGTGTTGACATCCTTGTTAAAATCCTCATCTTGATCCATTTCATCTTGATCCATCTCATCGTCCAGGGTGTCAGAAGTGTCAAGTGGTGTACATGTTCCTTCCTCCTGTTTAAGTTGTTCAGTTTGTTCCGTCTGTTCTTTAGAATCCTCATTTTGTACTTTACTTTGTCTTTTAGCTAATTCATTCATTTCTTCCTCTGCCATTTCATCTGTAGTGCTCTGTGTTTTATTATCTATGTCCTGTTGTACTTTCTCTTGTTGTTCCGTTTGTTCGCCATTGTCAACGTCAATTACAGGTCCGCCGTCTTTCGCCTCTCTCGTGTCGTTCTGTTGTTTTTCTACCACGTTGTCTCGTTCATGCACCTTCCCGCCCACATGAGTCTCATCGTTGCCAAACCAGCATTCACACAAGTTTAAAAAATTGTCACAGTCCGGGCACTTAAGCGCCTTGCACTCTCTTGCAAAATGTCCTCTCTCCTCGCATTTGTAGCACTTAAACATAGGGCAGTCTTTCATGATGTGGTCTGGGCACATGCACAGCCGACAGAGTTTAACCTGATGGCTGTGCATCACCCTGAAGAACTGCAGGCCTTCAGCTGTTTCAAACTTTGTGCTATACGGGAGAGATGCAACTTCTTTAAGAAACCAGATTTAATGAACCGTGTGCCATCTTCAATGGTCGTGCCCGGATACAAACGTCTTTTTAATTTAGACAAAGGGGTAACTCCCCACCCTTCAAGTTTATTTATAATATCGTGATCGTCTATGTAAGCGGGCAGGTGCATAAACGAGACGACATAGTCTCTGTTTTGGAGTCTCTTTACTTCGCATTCCACTTCTTTTATCCTTATTCCATATTCTAGCAATTCAACATCATCCACATTTTCTAGAGTCAGCTCATATTCATTGTTTTGTTTGGGTCTTACCGCCAGGATTTTCCCTTTTCCAATTTTCTCCGATACTGCCGTAATAATGTCCTCCGCTCTTGCATTCACATTTGTAGTATCCACTGTAATCGTAGCCTCTATTAAGTATTCCTTTCGTGAATTGTACCTTCTTTGTTCTTTGTCTCTTTCATTGCCATCTCGTTGTTGTTCATTCGTTCCATTTTCATTTGCCATTCGTGTCTCTCCTGCCATTTCCGAGGTTGATTCCATGTGTCCGTCCATTTTCACCAAACAAAACAAAAAGCGTATGTGGCAAACTTAAACTCCCCCCGGACAGCGTATGCTGCCAGGAGGGATTTAAACAAACAAAAATAAAAATTAACTATTCAAAATAAACACTGATTTAAACAAACAAAATCAAAATAAATCTGAACGTTTGGTGAGCCT
>NC_133338.1:7461400-7468900 GCF_030506205.2 Paramisgurnus dabryanus | reverse complement strand
GACGAGAGAGGGCGTGCTCAGGGTGGTGTGGCCGTAAACGAGTGCTGAATCGATTCGAGAGACACTTCAAGACTTATGTGGCAACGCCATGACATCAGTGAACGCTTACAGAAAGAACGCATTCATGGGAAAAAATGACATACATAATTAATTAATTAAATGCTTACAGCACCTGGTATTCCCAGGCGGTCTCCCATCCAAGTACTAACCAGGCCCGACCCTGTTTGGCTTCCGAGAGCAGGCGTGCTCAGGGTGGTGTGGCCGTAAGCGAGTGCTGACTCGATTCGAGAGACACTTCAAAACTAATGTGGCAACGCCATGCCATGGGAGATTGCTTACAGAAAGGACGCATTCATGGGAAAAAATGACATAAATAAATATTTAATTAATTAAATGCTTACAGCACCTGGTATCCCCAGGCGGTCTCCCATCCAAGTACTAACCAGGACTGACCCTGCTTGGCTTCCGAGATCAGACGAGAGCGGGCGTGCTTTTTTTTTTTTTTTTTTTATTGAATAATTTTTCTAACAATTACAAAGCATTTCATACAAAACCATTTGTTTTACACAAAAAAACATCAAATATACACTACCATGAAGTTAAATAGTTACATAAAAGAACAATGAGAAAGAAAACCTTTAAAATTATGTAAAAATGTGTCCCGTAACATCTGGCAATCTCCACTTTAAACCCTCTAAAATACTGCAAACCTTGGGCGTAAAAACATTGTAAAAAGCTTCTAACATATTCTCATGTTTAAAATAGGCATACAATCTTTCCATGTACATTTCAGTTTTTCTTTTAAAAACAGTCCATACATCAATTACAATTTTTTCTTTTTTTGCTGCAGTTCGTCGTTCCCATATTGCACTTTTCATTAACATTACACATAAATTAATAAATTTCATGTTTTGACTTTTCCTTTTCCAACCAAACATCACCAATCTATTCCATTCCATTTCATTCTCATTCCATTGTTCGTCCAATTCTTTGATTATGTCCTTACATTTGTTTAAAAAAGAGTCCAATTCTTTGCAGTTCAAAAACAAATGTACAATTCCTTCTTCTCTTTCGTGACATACTTTACACATCGCACTTTGTTCCATTCCTATTTTGTTTAAAATCACATCAGTAAATACCACTTTATGTCTTATTGTGTACTCCAAGGACTCCAGTCTTGTTTCTACACATCTTCCCCTCATGTTTCTCCATATATCTTCCTGTTTTAAATTCACAAATTTATGTAGCCAGAAGCGATTTACAATAGGTTCTTTAAAAACACTGTCTCTGAAAAAGCAATAAAACATCTTAATACTGCATTCTTTGAGAGTGTATACTTTTTCATCCAAAATCACTTGAATGTCTTTCTGTTCTTTTTCCTTTTCCATATTTTCTATTCTTTTAATCCACTCTTTGGGTATAGCTTGTTTAATTACTTCATACTTGTTTATAATTTCTTGTTTGCTGTATTCCTCTTTTGCCTCATCCATTGCATCATACACACATTGTACAGGTAAGAAACCTTCTTTCACTTCATACATTACATCTTTTACTTTAGTTATTCCCACTTCCATCCATTTCTTAAAATAAATGACTTTGTCTTGTTTTAAAACCTTGTTGTTCAAGAACAGAGGTTGATTTAAAATGTTTTCTCTTCCTCGTGGGTCATATTCAATATTTGTTAAAAACTTCCCCCAAGCACTAAGCAATTCTCTATAAAATCCAGGTATTCTCTCTGTCATCCAATTTTTCGTTTTCATCCATAAAATTCCATCCTCCATGTTAAAATTTTCACATCTGTTTAAAAAATATTTCATTGTTTTCTTCCATTCTGCCTTGTTTTCTTCTTGTAAATACTTTTTAACTGCTTTTACTCTTAGACTGTTTTTCCTTTGTTCTACATCCATTAATCCTAGACCGCCTTTTTCTATATCCCCTAAAATCGTGTTGTAAGCTATTCTTGGCGGTTTGCCGTTCCAAATAAAATCAAGAAAACATTTCTTCAACCTCTTTTCTATCCATATTGGCATTTCAGATAAGTATAAAACATACCACAATTTAGAAACCATTAAAACATTCAAAGTTAAAACCTTCCCCTTCAAGCTTAAAGTTCTTAATTTCCAAAAGTTTATTTTTCTTTCTATTCCTGATATCAGTTGTTCCCACATTTCATCTCTTGTTTTTTTCTCATTTTTCCCCAATAAAAGTCCTAAAATTTTCATTTCTTCTACCTCTTTAAAATTAAAATAATCATTTAAAGGCACAGCTTTGCCAAACCTCATGTACACTGTTTTATCCTCATTAACTTTACCTCCTGATGCTTTACAAAATTTCTTGACAACATTCATGGCCTCTTGTACACTTTCTTTCCTATTTACAATTATTGTTGTGTCATCTGCATACTGAAAAACCTTCCCTTCAGACATAATTCCCTCAATCTCAATTCCTGTTATTTTTGTATTTTCCTTTATAGCTAATCCCAGTGGTTCTGATACAAGTGAATATAACAGTGCCGAGAGTGGACAACCTTGCCGTATTGATCTCGTAATTTTAAAACATTCAGTTAAAAACCCATTGCATTTAATTTTTGTCAAAGCCCCCTTGTATAAGATTTTAATCCATTTGATAAAATTCTTCCCAAAACCAAAACTCTTTAAAACATCAAATAAAAAACCATGTTCCACCCTATCAAAAGCTTTTTCAAAATCTAAACTGATTATGTACCCATCCTTATTTTCTTGTTTTATGTACCATATCATGTCCCTTATACTCATTGTTATGTCAGCTATGTCTCTTCCTTTGACTGCATATGCTTGATTTGTTTTTATTATAGTTGGCATCACTTCCTTCAGTCTATTTGCTAAAATCTTTGCTATAATTTTAAAATCTGTGTTCAACATTGAAATTGGTCTATAGTTCTTTAAGTCTACCCTCTCCCCTTTCCTTTTATATATAATTTTCATCAAACCTATTCTCATCCTTTCATTTACTTCCTCTTTTTCAAAAATTTCCTTAAAAACCTCCTTTAAAATCTTTGTTAAAACCCCTTTAAAACATTTGTAAAATTCACTCCCCAAACTCTTCTTTCTGTTTAGTTGATCTATTGCTTGTTCAATCTCTTCTTCTCTGAAATCATGGTCACATACATCTTTATCTTCTTTACTTAATTTTGCTTTTATTAGATTTAATAATTGTTTTTTTTGTTCTTTCTCCTCTTCACCTTGAGTACTGAAAAGGTCCTCATAAAAGGCCTTTATTTCTTTTAGAATATTTTCATTTCCTTGTACGATTTCCCCATTTTCCCCTCTTACCTCCTTTACAATCTCTGCTTTTCCTTTCTTTTTCTCTAGGTCAAAATAAAACTTTGTACATTTCTCACCCTCCACCATATATTTTGCTTTACTTCTTAATCTTGCTCCTTCATATTCTTTTTCCTCTATTTCCTTTAATCTTTCCTCAATTTCTCTTATCTTTTGTATGTCTTTGTTTTCTTTAGTTAGTTCTTTTTCTAAGTCTGTTTTCATTTCTTTTTTCTTATAACTCTTACATTTTTGTATTAGGCTACAGTATTTAATTGAGAATTTTTTTATTAAAAACTTTACGTTTTCCCACCATATTGTCTTACTCTCTTCATACATTTTACTTTCCTTTTCTCTTTCTATAATTTGTTTGATTTCTGAAACATAATCTTTATTTTTAAGAATCTCTGTATTTAAAACCCATACCCCTGGCCCTCTTTGTATTTTGTCCCAATCAATTTTAAAAAATAAGAACTTATGATCACTTAAACTTGTTTCTTCATACTTAATCTTTTCAATAAAATTTTCCACATTCCTATTACATAAAATAAAATCAATTATTGTTTTGCACACAAACTGTCCCACTATTTGTCGTCTTGAAAACTCTTTTTTTGTTTCGTTCCTTTCTCTCCATACATCAATCATTTTATTTTCTTCCATTAAAAACTTTAATTCTTTTCTCCCCGCATCACTTTTAAAAACCATTCCCTCTGCCATATCTTGTTTACTAAAAACTGTATTAAAATCCCCCATCATTACAATTTCTTTATATTTCTTTAAAAAACCTCTTAAAACATAAAAAAATCTTTTTTTTCCTTCTCTTCTGTTGGTGCATGTACATTTACCATAACCATTTCCTTTTCGTCATATTTTGTCTCTACAATCATACATTTTCCTATATTGTCTTTATATACAATTTTGCTTCTTTTAAAAACCTCCTCTTTCATTAAAAAAGCAACTCCTCTTCCAAATCTTCCATTACCATTGTTATATAAAAATCCCTCCAGCCCATCTCCTTTGAAAATCCTTCATCACATTCTCTTTCCAGTTCGTTTCTTGTAGTGCAATGATATCTTCATGTTTACATCTTTCAATTACTTTTTCAAATTTTCTCACGTCCAGCAGTCCTCTTGCATTAAAAGTCACACAACTTAAAACCATTAAAAGAAAAATTAAATACCTAAAAACCATTGTCTCACTTCATCTCCTCCAGGCCCTTTAAAACTTCATACCTATTTACACATTTCTTTTGTCCTTTTTTCATCACTTTTTTCCTAGCAAACTGTACATTTGGTGTTACCTTTAATGCTCTTCTTCTTGTTTGTGCTCTTCCGTCTCTGCTTTTCTCCAATACTGCTGCTTCTTCCATTTCTTTATTGTCAATCCCGCTGCTCTCTACTATCTCATTTTGTCCTTCTTTGTCCATCGTATCTAAAAGACTTGTAAAACTTGCAGAAATTTCAATTGGTGTCCATGTACCATCATCTCCTTGTGAATTGTCCTTCTCATTTTCCACTTCTATGTCCTCTGTTGTCTGTTCCTCTATGGTTATTCCCTTTTCCATTTCATTTGCTCCATCAGTGTGTTGTTGTTCTTCATTTTCATTTTCTTCTCCATCGTTCCCTTCATGCATTTGACTGTCCACCTGTTTTTGTGATCCTCCTTCTCCTCCATCCATCCAACACTCACATTTATTTAAATAGTCTTGGCAGTCCGGGCACTTAACAGTGTTACAGTCCCTTGCGAAATGTCCCCTCTCCTCACATTTGTAGCACTTAAAATCAGGGCAATCTTTCATTAGATGGTCTGGGCTCATGCACAGCCGACAGGTTTTCACCTGATGGCTGTGCATCACCCTAAAATATTGCGGCCCCTCCGCTGTTTCCAGCTTCGTGCTGTATGGGAGTGAAACCACTTCCTTGGGGAACCTCACTCTCGCAAACCTTGTCCCGTCCTCGATTCCAGTGCCCGGATACAGCCTTCTTTTAATTTTTGATATTGGCAAAACGCCCCAACCTTGCAATTTTTCTAAAATTTCGTTATCCTCCAGGTAAACAGGCAAATGCATGAAGGAAACGACATATTCTCTGATTTGTAATCTCCTCACCTCACAGTTTGTTCCTTTTATCATTAGTCCATCCATTAACTCATCACACATTTCCTCCTTCTCCAGGGTCAGTTCATATTCCTTATTTTGTCTTGGTCTTACTGCCAGAACGTTTCCTTCTCCAATTTTCTCTGCTATCACTTTAATTATATCCTCTGCCTTTACTCCATTAGCATTGTCCACATTTACAATCACTGTTGCTTCCTTCATGTATTTCCTTTGCTCAAAATTCCTAACACCTGAATCCTTTTGGTTTCCAGCTCGTGGTCGATGTTCAGGTCCAGTGTCATTGCCGTTCCGTTTCTCCGCCGCCATTTCCAGGTCATTAGCCGTAGGTCCGTCCATTTCAAATGAAAAACAAACACGAAAAACAAAAACAAACAAACAAAACCACGAAAAATCACGATTTAACCACCCTCCAGCCAGCCAAAAGCTGCTGTTAGGTGGTTTAAACAAAACAAAAAAATCACTAACAAACAAAACTCAATCGATATAAAAAAAAAACTACAAACACTAACAAACATAAACAATGAGAGAGCCTTCCTCTCTCTACTGCAGCCAACTCACTTCCTGATTGCTCAATAGCGCCCTCAGGGTGGTGTGGCCGTAAGCGAGTGCTGTCTCGATTCGAGAGACACTTCAAGACTGATGTGGCAACGCCATGACATCAGTGAACGCTTACAGAAAGAACGCATTCATGGGAAAAAATGACATAAATAATTAATTAATTAAATGCTTACAGCACCTGGTATTCCCAGGCGGTCTCCCATCCAAGTACTAACCAGGCCCGACCCTGCTTGGCTTCCGAGATCAGACGAGAGCGGGCATGCTCAGGGTGGTGTGGCCGTAAACGAGTGTGGACTCGATTCGATAGACATTTCAAGACTTATGTGGCAACGCCATGACATCAGTGAACGCTTACAGAAAGAACGCATTCATGGGAAAAAATAACATAAATAATTAATTAATTAAATGCTTACAGCACCTGGTATTCCCAGGCGGTCTCCCATCCAAGTACTAACCAGGCCCGACCCTGCTTGGCTTCCGAGATCAGACGAGAGCGGGCGTGCTCAGGGTGGTGTGGCCGTAAGCGAGTGCTGACTCGATTCGATAGACACTTCAAGACTTATGTGGCAACGCCATGACATCAGTGAACGCTTACAGAAAGAACGCATTCATGGGAAAAAATGACATAAGTAATTAATCAATTGCTTTCAGCACCTGGTATTCCCAGGCGGTCTCCCATCCAAGTACTAACCAGGCCAGACCCTGCTTGGCTTCCGAGATCAGACGAGAGCGGGCGTGCTCAGGGTGGTGTGGCCGTAAGCGAGTGCTGATTGGTTTCGATAGACACTTCAAGACTTATGTGGCAACGCCATGACATTAGTGAACGCTTACAGAAAGAACGCATTCATGGGAAAAAATGACATAAATAATTAATTAAATGCTTACAGCACCTGGTATTCCCAGGCGGTCTCCCATCCAAGTACTAACCAGGCCCGACCCTGCTTGGCTTCCAAGATCAGACGAGAGCGGGCGTGCTCAGGGTGGTGTGGCCATAAGCGAGTGCTGACTCGATTCGAGAGACACTTCAAGACTTATGTGGCAACGCCATGACAACAGTGGACGCTTACAGAAAGAACGCATTCATGGGAAAAAATGATATAAATAATTAATGAATTGCTTACAGCACCTGGTATTCCCAGGCGGTCTCCCATCCAAGAACTAACCAGGCCCGACCCTGCTTGGCTTCCGAGATCAGACGAGAGCAGGCGTGCTCAGGGTGGTGTGGCCGTAAGCGAGTGTGGACTCGATTCGATAGACATTTCAAGACTTATGTGGCAACGCCATGACATCAGTGAACGCTTACAGAAAGAACGCATTTATGGGAAAAAATGACATAAATAATTAATTAATTAAATGCTTACAGCACCTGGTATTCCCAGGCGGTCTCCCATCCAAGTACTAATCAGGCCCAACCCTGCTTGGCTTCCGAGATCAGACGAGAACGGGCGTGCCCAGGGTGGTGTGGCCGTAAGCGAGTGCTGACTCGATTCGAGAGAAACTTCAAAACTAATGTGGCAACGCTGTGCC
>NC_133338.1:7448900-7456400 GCF_030506205.2 Paramisgurnus dabryanus | reverse complement strand
GGGAGAACACTTACAGAAAGGACGCATTCATGGGAAAAAATTACATAAATAAATATTTAATTAATTAAATGCTTACAGCACCTGGTATTCCCAAGCAGTTTCCCATCCAAGTACTAACCAGGACTGACCCTGCTTGGCTTCCGAGGTCAGACGAGAGAGGGCGTGCTCAGGGTGGTGTGGCCGTAAACGAGTGCTGAATCGATTCGAGAGACACTTCAAGACTTATGTGGCAACGCCATGACATCAGTGAACGCTTACAGAAAGAACGCATTCATGGGAAAAAATGACATACATAATTAATTAATTAAATGCTTACAGCACCTGGTATTCCCAGGCGGTCTCCCATCCAAGTACTAACCAGGCCCGACCCTGTTTGGCTTCCGAGAGCAGGCGTGCTCAGGGTGGTGTGGCCGTAAGCGAGTGCTGACTCGATTCGAGAGACACTTCAAAACTAATGTGGCAACGCCATGCCATGGGAGATTGCTTACAGAAAGGACGCATTCATGGGAAAAAATGACATAAATAAATATTTAATTAATTAAATGCTTACAGCACCTGGTATCCCCAGGCGGTCTCCCATCCAAGTACTAACCAGGACTGACCCTGCTTGGCTTCCGAGATCAGACGAGAGCGGGCGTGCTTTTTTTTTTTTTTTTTTTATTGAATAATTTTTCTAACAATTACAAAGCATTTCATACAAAACCATTTGTTTTACACAAAAAAACATCAAATATACACTACCATGAAGTTAAATAGTTACATAAAAGAACAATGAGAAAGAAAACCTTTAAAATTATGTAAAAATGTGTCCCGTAACATCTGGCAATCTCCACTTTAAACCCTCTAAAATACTGCAAACCTTGGGCGTAAAAACATTGTAAAAAGCTTCTAACATATTCTCATGTTTAAAATAGGCATACAATCTTTCCATGTACATTTCAGTTTTTCTTTTAAAAACAGTCCATACATCAATTACAATTTTTTCTTTTTTTGCTGCAGTTCGTCGTTCCCATATTGCACTTTTCATTAACATTACACATAAATTAATAAATTTCATGTTTTGACTTTTCCTTTTCCAACCAAACATCACCAATCTATTCCATTCCATTTCATTCTCATTCCATTGTTCGTCCAATTCTTTGATTATGTCCTTACATTTGTTTAAAAAAGAGTCCAATTCTTTGCAGTTCAAAAACAAATGTACAATTCCTTCTTCTCTTTCGTGACATACTTTACACATCGCACTTTGTTCCATTCCTATTTTGTTTAAAATCACATCAGTAAATACCACTTTATGTCTTATTGTGTACTCCAAGGACTCCAGTCTTGTTTCTACACATCTTCCCCTCATGTTTCTCCATATATCTTCCTGTTTTAAATTCACAAATTTATGTAGCCAGAAGCGATTTACAATAGGTTCTTTAAAAACACTGTCTCTGAAAAAGCAATAAAACATCTTAATACTGCATTCTTTGAGAGTGTATACTTTTTCATCCAAAATCACTTGAATGTCTTTCTGTTCTTTTTCCTTTTCCATATTTTCTATTCTTTTAATCCACTCTTTGGGTATAGCTTGTTTAATTACTTCATACTTGTTTATAATTTCTTGTTTGCTGTATTCCTCTTTTGCCTCATCCATTGCATCATACACACATTGTACAGGTAAGAAACCTTCTTTCACTTCATACATTACATCTTTTACTTTAGTTATTCCCACTTCCATCCATTTCTTAAAATAAATGACTTTGTCTTGTTTTAAAACCTTGTTGTTCAAGAACAGAGGTTGATTTAAAATGTTTTCTCTTCCTCGTGGGTCATATTCAATATTTGTTAAAAACTTCCCCCAAGCACTAAGCAATTCTCTATAAAATCCAGGTATTCTCTCTGTCATCCAATTTTTCGTTTTCATCCATAAAATTCCATCCTCCATGTTAAAATTTTCACATCTGTTTAAAAAATATTTCATTGTTTTCTTCCATTCTGCCTTGTTTTCTTCTTGTAAATACTTTTTAACTGCTTTTACTCTTAGACTGTTTTTCCTTTGTTCTACATCCATTAATCCTAGACCGCCTTTTTCTATATCCCCTAAAATCGTGTTGTAAGCTATTCTTGGCGGTTTGCCGTTCCAAATAAAATCAAGAAAACATTTCTTCAACCTCTTTTCTATCCATATTGGCATTTCAGATAAGTATAAAACATACCACAATTTAGAAACCATTAAAACATTCAAAGTTAAAACCTTCCCCTTCAAGCTTAAAGTTCTTAATTTCCAAAAGTTTATTTTTCTTTCTATTCCTGATATCAGTTGTTCCCACATTTCATCTCTTGTTTTTTTCTCATTTTTCCCCAATAAAAGTCCTAAAATTTTCATTTCTTCTACCTCTTTAAAATTAAAATAATCATTTAAAGGCACAGCTTTGCCAAACCTCATGTACACTGTTTTATCCTCATTAACTTTACCTCCTGATGCTTTACAAAATTTCTTGACAACATTCATGGCCTCTTGTACACTTTCTTTCCTATTTACAATTATTGTTGTGTCATCTGCATACTGAAAAACCTTCCCTTCAGACATAATTCCCTCAATCTCAATTCCTGTTATTTTTGTATTTTCCTTTATAGCTAATCCCAGTGGTTCTGATACAAGTGAATATAACAGTGCCGAGAGTGGACAACCTTGCCGTATTGATCTCGTAATTTTAAAACATTCAGTTAAAAACCCATTGCATTTAATTTTTGTCAAAGCCCCCTTGTATAAGATTTTAATCCATTTGATAAAATTCTTCCCAAAACCAAAACTCTTTAAAACATCAAATAAAAAACCATGTTCCACCCTATCAAAAGCTTTTTCAAAATCTAAACTGATTATGTACCCATCCTTATTTTCTTGTTTTATGTACCATATCATGTCCCTTATACTCATTGTTATGTCAGCTATGTCTCTTCCTTTGACTGCATATGCTTGATTTGTTTTTATTATAGTTGGCATCACTTCCTTCAGTCTATTTGCTAAAATCTTTGCTATAATTTTAAAATCTGTGTTCAACATTGAAATTGGTCTATAGTTCTTTAAGTCTACCCTCTCCCCTTTCCTTTTATATATAATTTTCATCAAACCTATTCTCATCCTTTCATTTACTTCCTCTTTTTCAAAAATTTCCTTAAAAACCTCCTTTAAAATCTTTGTTAAAACCCCTTTAAAACATTTGTAAAATTCACTCCCCAAACTCTTCTTTCTGTTTAGTTGATCTATTGCTTGTTCAATCTCTTCTTCTCTGAAATCATGGTCACATACATCTTTATCTTCTTTACTTAATTTTGCTTTTATTAGATTTAATAATTGTTTTTTTTGTTCTTTCTCCTCTTCACCTTGAGTACTGAAAAGGTCCTCATAAAAGGCCTTTATTTCTTTTAGAATATTTTCATTTCCTTGTACGATTTCCCCATTTTCCCCTCTTACCTCCTTTACAATCTCTGCTTTTCCTTTCTTTTTCTCTAGGTCAAAATAAAACTTTGTACATTTCTCACCCTCCACCATATATTTTGCTTTACTTCTTAATCTTGCTCCTTCATATTCTTTTTCCTCTATTTCCTTTAATCTTTCCTCAATTTCTCTTATCTTTTGTATGTCTTTGTTTTCTTTAGTTAGTTCTTTTTCTAAGTCTGTTTTCATTTCTTTTTTCTTATAACTCTTACATTTTTGTATTAGGCTACAGTATTTAATTGAGAATTTTTTTATTAAAAACTTTACGTTTTCCCACCATATTGTCTTACTCTCTTCATACATTTTACTTTCCTTTTCTCTTTCTATAATTTGTTTGATTTCTGAAACATAATCTTTATTTTTAAGAATCTCTGTATTTAAAACCCATACCCCTGGCCCTCTTTGTATTTTGTCCCAATCAATTTTAAAAAATAAGAACTTATGATCACTTAAACTTGTTTCTTCATACTTAATCTTTTCAATAAAATTTTCCACATTCCTATTACATAAAATAAAATCAATTCTTGTTTTGCACACAAACTGTCCCACTATTTGTCGTCTTGAAAACTCTTTTTTTGTTTCGTTCCTTTCTCTCCATACATCAATCATTTTATTTTCTTCCATTAAAAACTTTAATTCTTTTCTCCCCGCATCACTTTTAAAAACCATTCCCTCTGCCATATCTTGTTTACTAAAAACTGTATTAAAATCCCCCATCATTACAATTTCTTTATATTTCTTTAAAAAACCTCTTAAAACATAAAAAAATCTTTTTTTTCCTTCTCTTCTGTTGGTGCATGTACATTTACCATAACCATTTCCTTTTCGTCATATTTTGTCTCTACAATCATACATTTTCCTATATTGTCTTTATATACAATTTTGCTTCTTTTAAAAACCTCCTCTTTCATTAAAAAAGCAACTCCTCTTCCAAATCTTCCATTACCATTGTTATATAAAAATCCCTCCAGCCCATCTCCTTTGAAAATCCTTCATCACATTCTCTTTCCAGTTCGTTTCTTGTAGTGCAATGATATCTTCATGTTTACATCTTTCAATTACTTTTTCAAATTTTCTCACGTCCAGCAGTCCTCTTGCATTAAAAGTCACACAACTTAAAACCATTAAAAGAAAAATTAAATACCTAAAAACCATTGTCTCACTTCATCTCCTCCAGGCCCTTTAAAACTTCATACCTATTTACACATTTCTTTTGTCCTTTTTTCATCACTTTTTTCCTAGCAAACTGTACATTTGGTGTTACCTTTAATGCTCTTCTTCTTGTTTGTGCTCTTCCGTCTCTGCTTTTCTCCAATACTGCTGCTTCTTCCATTTCTTTATTGTCAATCCCGCTGCTCTCTACTATCTCATTTTGTCCTTCTTTGTCCATCGTATCTAAAAGACTTGTAAAACTTGCAGAAATTTCAATTGGTGTCCATGTACCATCATCTCCTTGTGAATTGTCCTTCTCATTTTCCACTTCTATGTCCTCTGTTGTCTGTTCCTCTATGGTTATTCCCTTTTCCATTTCATTTGCTCCATCAGTGTGTTGTTGTTCTTCATTTTCATTTTCTTCTCCATCGTTCCCTTCATGCATTTGACTGTCCACCTGTTTTTGTGATCCTCCTTCTCCTCCATCCATCCAACACTCACATTTATTTAAATAGTCTTGGCAGTCCGGGCACTTAACAGTGTTACAGTCCCTTGCGAAATGTCCCCTCTCCTCACATTTGTAGCACTTAAAATCAGGGCAATCTTTCATTAGATGGTCTGGGCTCATGCACAGCCGACAGGTTTTCACCTGATGGCTGTGCATCACCCTAAAATATTGCGGCCCCTCCGCTGTTTCCAGCTTCGTGCTGTATGGGAGTGAAACCACTTCCTTGGGGAACCTCACTCTCGCAAACCTTGTCCCGTCCTCGATTCCAGTGCCCGGATACAGCCTTCTTTTAATTTTTGATATTGGCAAAACGCCCCAACCTTGCAATTTTTCTAAAATTTCGTTATCCTCCAGGTAAACAGGCAAATGCATGAAGGAAACGACATATTCTCTGATTTGTAATCTCCTCACCTCACAGTTTGTTCCTTTTATCATTAGTCCATCCATTAACTCATCACACATTTCCTCCTTCTCCAGGGTCAGTTCATATTCCTTATTTTGTCTTGGTCTTACTGCCAGAACGTTTCCTTCTCCAATTTTCTCTGCTATCACTTTAATTATATCCTCTGCCTTTACTCCATTAGCATTGTCCACATTTACAATCACTGTTGCTTCCTTCATGTATTTCCTTTGCTCAAAATTCCTAACACCTGAATCCTTTTGGTTTCCAGTTCGTGGTCGATGTTCAGGTCCAGTGTCATTGCCGTTCCGTTTCTCCGCCGCCATTTCCAGGTCATTAGCCGTAGGTCCGTCCATTTCAAATGAAAAACAAACACGAAAAACAAAAACAAACAAACAAAACCACGAAAAATCACGATTTAACCACCCTCCAGCCAGCCAAAAGCTGCTGTTAGGTGGTTTAAACAAAACAAAAAAATCACTAACAAACAAAACTCAATCGATATAAAAAAAAAACTACAAACACTAACAAACATAAACAATGAGAGAGCCTTCCTCTCTCTACTGCAGCCAACTCACTTCCTGATTGCTCAATAGCGCCCTCAGGGTGGTGTGGCCGTAAGCGAGTGCTGTCTCGATTCGAGAGACACTTCAAGACTGATGTGGCAACGCCATGACATCAGTGAACGCTTACAGAAAGAACGCATTCATGGGAAAAAATGACATAAATAATTAATTAATTAAATGCTTACAGCACCTGGTATTCCCAGGCGGTCTCCCATCCAAGTACTAACCAGGCCCGACCCTGCTTGGCTTCCGAGATCAGACGAGAGCGGGCATGCTCAGGGTGGTGTGGCCGTAAACGAGTGTGGACTCGATTCGATAGACATTTCAAGACTTATGTGGCAACGCCATGACATCAGTGAACGCTTACAGAAAGAACGCATTCATGGGAAAAAATAACATAAATAATTAATTAATTAAATGCTTACAGCACCTGGTATTCCCAGGCGGTCTCCCATCCAAGTACTAACCAGGCCCGACCCTGCTTGGCTTCCGAGATCAGACGAGAGCGGGCGTGCTCAGGGTGGTGTGGCCGTAAGCGAGTGCTGATTGGTTTCGATAGACACTTCAAGACTTATGTGGCAACGCCATGACATTAGTGAACGCTTACAGAAAGAACGCATTCATGGGAAAAAATGACATAAGTAATTAATCAATTGCTTTCAGCACCTGGTATTCCCAGGCGGTCTCCCATCCAAGTACTAACCAGGCCAGACCCTGCTTGGCTTCCGAGATCAGACGAGAGCGGGCGTGCTCAGGGTGGTGTGGCCGTAAGCGAGTGCTGATTGGTTTCGATAGACACTTCAAGACTTATGTGGCAACGCCATGACATTAGTGAACGCTTACAGAAAGAACGCATTCATGGGAAAAAATGACATAAATAATTAATTAAATGCTTACAGCACCTGGTATTCCCAGGCGGTCTCCCATCCAAGTACTAACCAGGCCCGACCCTGCTTGGCTTCCAAGATCAGACGAGAGCGGGCGTGCTCAGGGTGGTGTGGCCATAAGCGAGTGCTGACTCGATTCGAGAGACACTTCAAGACTTATGTGGCAACGCCATGACAACAGTGGACGCTTACAGAAAGAACGCATTCATGGGAAAAAATGATATAAATAATTAATGAATTGCTTACAGCACCTGGTATTCCCAGGCGGTCTCCCATCCAAGAACTAACCAGGCCCGACCCTGCTTGGCTTCCGAGATCAGACGAGAGCAGGCGTGCTCAGGGTGGTGTGGCCGTAAGCGAGTGTGGACTCGATTCGATAGACATTTCAAGACTTATGTGGCAACGCCATGACATCAGTGAACGCTTACAGAAAGAACGCATTTATGGGAAAAAATGACATAAATAATTAATTAATTAAATGCTTACAGCACCTGGTATTCCCA
>NC_133338.1:7428900-7431400 GCF_030506205.2 Paramisgurnus dabryanus | reverse complement strand
AAGACAAATGTGGCAACGCAATGACATCAGTAAATGCTTACAGAAAGGACGCATTCATTGGAAAAAATGACATAAATAAATATTTAATTAATTAAATTCTTACAGCACCTGGTATTCCCAGGCGGTCTCCCATCCAAGTACTAACCAGGCCCAACCCTGCTTGGCTTCCGAGATCAGACGAGAGCGGGCGTGCTCAGGGTGGTGTGGCCGTAAGCTAGTGTGGACTCGATTCGAGAGACACTTCAAAACTAATGTGGCAACGCCATGCCATGGGAGAACGCTTACAGAAAGGACGCATTCATGGGAAAAAATGACATAAATAAATATTTAATTAATTAAATGCTTACAGCACCTGGTATTCCCAGGCGGTCTCCCATCCAAGTACTAACCAGGCCCGACCCTGCTTGGCTTCCGAGATCAGACGAGAGCGGGCGTGCTCAGGGTGGTGTGGCCGTAAGCGAGTGCTGACTCGATTCGAGAGACACTTCAAGACTAATGTGGTAATACCATGACATCGGTGAACGCTTACAGAAAGGAGGCATTCATGGGAAAAAATGACATAAATAATTAATTAAATAATTAAATGCTTACAGCACCTGGTATTCCCAGGCGGTCTCCAATCCAAGTACTAACCAGGCCCGACCCTGCTTGGCTTCTGAGATCAGACGAGAGCGGGCGTGCTCAGGGTGGTGTGGCCGTAAGCGAGTGCTGACTCGATTCGATAGACACTTCAAGACTTATGTGGCAACGCCATGACATCAGTGAACGCTTACAGAAAGAACGCATTCATGGGAAAAAATGACATAAATAATTAATTAATTGCTTACAGCACCTGGTATTCCCAGGCGGTCTCCCATCCAAGTACTAACCAGGCCCGACCCTGCTTGGCTTCCGAGATCAGACGAGAGCGGGCGTGCTCAGCGTGGTGTGGCCGCAAGCGATTGCTGACTCGATTCGATAGACACTTCAAGACTTATGTGGCAACGCCATGACATCAGTGGACGCTTACAGAAAGAACGCATTCATGGGAAAAAATGATATAAATAATTAATTAATTGCTTACAGCACCTGGTATTCCCAGGCGGTCTCCCATCCAAGTACTAACCAGGCCCGACCCTGCTTGGCTTCCGAGATCAGACGAGAGCGGGCGAGTTCTGGGTGGTGTGGCCGTAAGCGAGTGATGACGTGATTCGAGAGAAACTTCAAAACTAATGTGGCAACGCCGTGCCATGGGAGAACGCTTACAGAAAGGACGCATTCATGGGAAAAAATGACATAAATAAATATTTAATTAATTAAATGCTTACAGCACCTGGTATTCCCAGGCGGTCTCCCATCCAAGTACTAACCAGGCCCGACCCTGCTTGGCTTCCGAGATCAGACGAGAGCAGGCGTGCTCAGGGTGGTGTGGCCGTAAGCGAGTGCTGAATCGATTCGAGAGACACTTCAAGACTTATGTGGCAACGCCATGACATCAGTGAACGCTTACAGAAAGAACGCATTCATGGGAAAAAATGACATAAATAATTAATTAATTAAATGCTTACAGCACCTGGTATTCCCAGGCGGTCTCCCATCCAAGTACTAACCAGGCCCGACCCTGCTTGGCTTCCGAGATCAGATGAGAGCGGGCTTGCTCAGGGTGGTGTGGCCGTAAGCGAGTGCTGTCTCGATTCGAGAGACACTTCAAGACTGATGTGGCAACGCCATGACATCAGTGAACGCTTACCGAAAGAACCCATTCATGGGAAAAAATGACATAAATAATTAATTAATTAAAAGCTTACAGCACCTGGTATTCCCAGGCGGTCTCCCATCCAAGTACTAACCAGGCCCGACCCTGCTTGGCTTCCGAGATCAGACGAGAGCGGGCATGCTCAGGGTGGTGTGGCCGTAAGCGAGTGTGGACTCGATTCGATAGACATTTCAAGACTTATGTGGCAACGCCATGACATCAGTGAACGCTTACAGAAAGAACGCATTCATGGGAAAAAATAACATAAATAATCAATTAATTAAATGCTTACAGCACCTGGTATTCCCACGCGGTCTCCCATCCAAGTACTAACCAGGCCCGACCCTGCTTGGTTTCCGAGATCAGACGAGAGCGGGCGTGCTCAGGGTGGTGTGGCTGTAGGCGAGTGCGGACTCGATTCGAGAGACACTTCAAGACTTATGTGGGAACGCCATGACATCAGTGAACGCTTACAGAAAGAACGTATTCATGGGAAAATATAACATAAATAATTAATTAATTAAATGCTTATAGCACCTGGTATTCCCAGGCGGTCTCCCATCCAAGTACTAAGCAGGCCCGACCCTGCTTGGTTTCCGAGATCAGACGAGAGCGGGCGTGCTCAGGGTGGTGTGGCCGTAAGCGAGTGCTGACTCGATTCGAGAGACACTTCAAGACAAATGTGGCAACGCAATGACATCAGTAAATGCTTACAGAAAGGACGCATTCATTGGAAAAAATGACATAAATAAATATTTAATTAAT